>NC_132974.1:14525000-14562500 GCF_047496725.1 Anoplolepis gracilipes
ACGTCGGCGTAATGCTCGCGTAAACGTTAATATGATAATAAACGATAGTAAACAGAAGAAGCGATTCTTAGCGACGTCTTTCAAATCCGTGGATAAAATTTGCAAACATCTAACTGAAAATTAGTACGTTAATGTAGCATTTTTACTTGAGCATGTTTAATTATCAATGACTCCGATGACGATTATCGTCGCGGAATTTCATATGTTAAATAAGCGTCAACAACTTTTAAACGACGTGGTGGAATTCCTCGTTGAACGACTCGACGGATTCGACCCTATAACGATGCAATGCTGAATTTGCGAGATTCTCTCGGAGGATTTTTACTGCTTTTTAATCGCGTACACGAGCGATAGTGCCATTGGTAATCGGTCCGTAAACATTTACGTAACAATTGTAACATTGTAACGTTATGCAAGTGATTTAACGCAAGCTATACTTGTCCGCGCGCGCGTTATCTTTGTATCTGTCCCACTTTACGTCAGATATGCACGTTACTAACACTAATTAACTCCTTGTTTAGTGCGTTTTACTTTACAATTTAAACGCTCACTTGTGCCCTTGTCTCTTGTCATAAATTATGAAGCACGAATACATATCATCTCTCATTTTAGTTAGCTTTTTATTCACTCTCGCGTTTTCTTTCGCATTAAAGAAACATCCGAATTGTCTCGAGTTGTTTTTTTTCTAATCTTTTTGCCGGTAAGCTTAATATTATAATTTTTTTAAAATATGTCCGTGAGTGATGAATAATTACTAATTTTCGATTACGAAAATTTACTAATTTCCTCCAATAAAATTCGAGATGTTCAAATAAATGTGTGACAAAATATGCTTTATTTTTCATTTAATTTTTGGTTTTTATTAATTTTAGTTTAACAGAATATACATACGTGCACGTATGTACGTACGTGTGTGTGTGTGGTGTGTGTGTATTTAAAGTATTAATAGTGTCTAGTACGCGTGTATACATATATTCAATAATTCTTTTTTCTATAATATTTAAAAATTATTATATCTATTTGTTTTTGCGTTACATGATACAGCTGCTTCACGTTCGTAAACGGAAAGAATTAATTGTTTTTAACGACATTGGATATAAATACATATTATTATGACACGTCCATCACAATTTATTGGATATAGATTATAGATACATAATAAATGAGGCACGTGGTAGGGTAAAACAAAATTAATGTCAAAAGAAAAATTAACTCCAATTTCGAATACGTAGATGAAATTGTACGTTAAACACTTTGCATTTAATTCCCCTTAAAACTTTTTTTTAATTATTTTAATCCGAGCACTATATATTAATCTTAATATATTAGTTATAATCCTGTAACTCTTTACGTAAAGAGATTATCTTAAATATATGAGTATATAACTGCAGTGTATCGGACAGTATACTATTTAAATATTTATAGTTGGTGAGAAATCACAAGACGCTTTTGAGAATGAATTGCAAGATGTTTTTTTTTTGCTTGATGCGTGGAATCGTTTACACACAAAAAGACATATGATGTATAATATATTTGCCAATTTTTTTCACGTCTTTTTCATTCAATTATGCAAGTCTTTTGTCATCTAACAAGTTACTTGATGGCGAGATGGCAACTTTTTATACATGCCTCGTAGCTCAGAGAAAAGCAGTTGCAAAATCTCATTGTAGACGCATCGTATAGTGTTACTCTCGGATGTTTTCGAGAATGTAAAAATTCTCTCATTTTTACGGCATTTTGTTTCTTACTTTTTTAATATACGCACGTAAGTGTGAAAATGATTGAATAGATGAAGATAGCGCGGGGGGGGGGGAGATTTTATTTTAGCCGTTCTTTCAATTTAACATTACATTAATTGAGGATACCGGATCTCTTTGGAGCTAGTACTAGCGAGATGACATTTAAAAATTACCTTAGACTATACCTATAATTTACAATTGAATTAGATAAAAGTCTTTATTTTCTTTTTATTAAATTTAAATTAATTCAAAATTTTATGGAAAAAAAATTAAATTTTTTCATTCATTAGTATCATATGTATGTATATGTACACTGTAATGTAATACTTTTTTTAAAAAAACTAACGGTTAGACTTGCTAGCCTGGAGCTGATGTTTTGCTAAATATTTTTTATTTGTTCTAATTATTTTCTTATTACGGAACATGACCTATATTTTTTACGTAATTATACTTGTAATAAATATTAGCTATTAGGTATTATACCACAAAAAATGAGTTGCTCTCACAATATCGAGCACGTGTAAACGCGTAAACAAAAAAGAAAGAAAGAGAGGGGGGAAGAAGAAATAGTTAAATGCATAAGACTATTTTAAATTGAAGATTTTTATCTTTTTATTATTAATTATTTGACCATTTTATATTTATATCTTAAAAAGAGAAAAATTGTATGATTTTATAAAAAAAAAAGTATAGTTTTATATATACATATATGTTTTTCTATGTTTTCTCAATTTTTAGATTTGAAACAATATGAAAAAAAAGTTTTTGATTATATGAGGATGATTAATTAAGCTGGTCTTTTCCTAATCTTTTCCTGCTTTTCCGCAAACGGAATGACTTTTATTATAAAATAGAATTTAATCTTAAGCTTTTAGAATAGTAACCGTTTATTTTTTGATATATTTTTACTTTTATCGCAGGTCTTAAATCAGAAAGAATTTTATTATTTTGAAAGTTAATGTTTTTTACATAAATTGGAAAATTGTTTATGCCATTAAAGATTTTTAAATAACTTTCCAAGTGTTTGTAAAGTTGGCACAACCTTTTATTAATTTTTAAAAAATAATGGCAGTTTCCAGTAGCACTTTTCATAGTTCTTTAGTTCTTGATAAACATTAAAAAAAGTTCCGCATTTTTAATACTAAAAAAATAAAAATATAGAACTATGAAAAGTGCTGCTGGAACTGCCATTATTTTTTAAAAATTAATAAAATGTTGTGTCAACTTTACAGACACACTTTATAACTTATAACGTTGAAATATAATTGTATTGTAAATGTGTTGTAACGTGCGAAAATTTTTCTCATGAAAAATTGATTGCCATTTTTTTTTCATATAATGGATCAATTAAACTAATAAACGAAAGAAAACAAAGGAGGAGATTACTAATAATTCTAATATTTTTTTTTTAATTTTTGGGGTGTTTCTTTTATTAAGTTATAAAATATTCCACGACTGTATACATCAGTTTTTATTAATTAACGATGGCTAATAAAATTAGGTTTGTAGAAGCAGTCACATCTTATCCAATAATTGAAGATTTGTTTTCTGTTTTACTGTTCAAAATAATAAAGAATTAGATTTCTTTAATTACAATAAAATATAAATATAATGACAATACTTTCGAATTGTTTTACTTTCTTTTGCTTATAATTAATAATTACATCTCTTTGAAGCTGGCAGCACTATATTGGCAGAATTAAATCAGACTTATTGCAATATTTAGTACTCATTTTGTACCAATTTGCCAATAAAGACCTGTAAAGTTAGCCTCCCATTTTTTTGATTTTAGATATTTTTTTTTAGTTCCACGTTGTTCTACATTTATTCTACATTGTTCCAAAGTTACAAGTAAAAAAACAAAAACACAAGGGAAAAGACAAAAGAAATTGTTTTTTAGTGGCCTTCTATTTTTTGAAAAACGCAAATTTTTTTGTTGTTCTGGATTGTTTTAATTGTTCCAAATATTGTTCCAAAGTATTAAATTCCTCAAAGAAAAATTTAAAAAGATGTAGCAAAAAATAACATAGAACGTTCAAAGGTTATTTTTATGTTTACACCTATCATTATGGTGTAAACATAAAAATGATTATGAACACCAAATTACATATTCAAGCTGAAAATAAACAAAATAACCTGGAACTCTTAGTTTCTCTGGAACAATCATACAAAGAGCACTCTACTCTTGGTGACACATCGATAAACAATATTTAATAATTATAAAAAATAATTAATTTCCTTTATTTTTAAAATAGTTTTTTCTCGTCGGGGAGATATGAGGTGGTTTTATTGGATTAAAGGGGTTGAACTCAAAAATCAAAACTATATTAGTTTAAAAGTTCATTAATAGCTCCTGATTCTACCGCAAAGAATGATTTGATATTTTTACTTTAAGTACGGTGAGGGGGGGGGGGGGGTTGCGTTGACATCGACTCAGCCCTGTCACAAAAAAATGCTTTGTGTAACGAGCTCAATATTTTTAATTAGCGGGACATGAAAGCTTATAATTAGCTCATAATTGGGCATTATTGGTTTTTTTATTTTTGCAAGGTAGGAAGGAACCAGATCGACAGGGATCATTAATAGTTTTCGAATAAATTATAAACGATTAAAGAAAGAAAAACTGATAAATTAAACTTTGTAACAATAAAATTATATTTTTTTGCCATTTTTTACAAATAGACTTCAATAAAACTTCAATTTAAGATTTAGTTATTTAAAGATATCTACATATGTACACGCAAACATATACAGGGTCCAAAATATTCGAGCAAATATCTCGCAACTGGTAGAAATTATAAGAAAGTTTAATAATTTTCGTAAAAAGCTATAGGGGTGTAATAGCCAAAAATTGAATAGTTTAAGAGATATTTCATATTTTATTTTAACATAGTTTTACTTAAACTTATGAAATATCTTGTAAGATAATTATTTTTCGATTATCTTACCTCAATTTTTTTTTTTATGCGCAGAATAATAAAAGGAATCAACTGATAAGGAAAATTCATAGTTGTGTGTTTTAAAGAGAAAATGTGAATTTGTAACAAATATATATTTTTTCTTATTAAATTTTCTTGTAACGTCAACAAGTTGCGAGATATTTGCTCAGATATTTATATATGGAGAGTATATGCGCGTATATTTTTTCTTATTGTTAGAAGAATTGTTAAATTAAAATATAACTTAATTAATTTAATTTAATTAAGAGGGAAGAATTTAATTTTTTCTATTTTTTCCTACACACATTTATATGAATGGTTGATACATTATAGAATTGATATATTAATACATTATATATTTCATTGATACAACTGATATTTTTTCTTTACGTAGATATATGTTCAAAATAAATTATTTATCTAAAAATCAAGTATATAGGTATTTTTGTTCTGTTCAATATAATATATTAAATAGATATTCTTATTCGAGTAACATTGGTTTCACATTCTAAAATATCGAATATTTTATTAAAAAAAGAAAGACTGTAAAAAAATAATATCTTAAATGGAGCTTTTTTGTGCGTATATCACATATACATCTAAATGCGTGTCTGGTATCGATACATCCTTCTTCAGAAGAAGAACAGAAGGCAAGTTATATCGATCCATTCGGTAGACAATTGGCTTTTACGTACCAGAGTAATACATAACGGGTGTCTCAATAAAACGAAACGTCAATAAGATTTGATTTTATTTACTCGTAATGTTAAATAATGCGACATTTTCGTTTAATAAAACGCGTTTTGTTTTTTGCTCAAATCCATTTGGTTATAAAACCATGTATTTCCGCCAAAAGTATATTATGACATTAATATAATATAATATAAAATATATATATATATATATATAAAATATCTAAGGACCCCTTCACTATGCAACGGACCTGAGCGCATGAATTTTCAACAATCTGATTAGTCATCTTGAAATGTGTATATATATATATATATATATATATATATATATACACTAATAGATATGTAAACTATTCGTATACTAGTTCAAATAATTTATATTATTTGTAAATGTTTCTTGATCTGATAATTTTAATATTAAATGAAATTAATTTAAGTCCTTTATGAATTAGGATGCGTGAATAAAATTATATCTTTAATAGTGATGACGAGCGAGTTTGCAACATAGAAATCATCATGACATCTTCAATTCTTATTAGTATTTTGGGTTCTAGAAGCAGGTATTTTGAACGAAGAAGTTGATGTTTGTCGGATATACGTTATATAATTGCACTAATTATATAATTAAAACGTGAATGTGTTTTGTATATAAAGACATTCTATGTCAATTGTTAATATGTGTGTATTCACGTCATACTTGAGCGAGAATGATTAGCGTCAATACGATTTTTTTTATAAATGTCAATACAAGATATATACAAGAATACAATATATATACATACAACACATATACATATATGACATATATTTATACACAATCATATTGATCCTTTCATAAACCTGTTGCATGTTCTCATCTGTTCAAACAGCAATGAGTTTAAAGAATTCGAGCAATTAGCACATCTCTACTTATGTTAGCACATTGATACTGAAGAGTTTAGAACCTGATAATTAGATAAGAAATAAGGGAGATTTAACAAACTAGTTGCAAAAAGGTTGAGATAAAAAAAAAGAAGAAATCACATATCCTTGATTATGATTTTTTTTACGAAATTTTCATTGTTTCCATCTATTACATTAATATGTTACAAGCATTAGATAGCGTACATACACATATATATACTGTTCTTGATATTTATTATTAAAGAAGAATGATAAAAAAAAAAGAATAATAAATATCTCAAAACTTTCGATGACATTTTTTTTTGGTACAAATTTTTTTTGAGAAATCGATTTTTTTTTCTGACAAAACTCTTCGAAATATGTACCTATAATTTTCAGACAATTAATGATTAAGAATAAAAACGTTTTTAACAAACTTCAAGGAAGAAGACGGATAATAAAATCATATTCTTGAATCAATTTTATGTATATAAATTGACATTATTTTAATAGAATTTTAATTTAAAGCTCATTAATTATATATTATTTGTATAAAATTGAAAATGTTACATAATGATTTTTCCTTTGATATTTTCACGAAAATAATTTCCAAGTTGACCAAAACTCTACGATTTAAAAAAGAACTGTTTTAGAATTTTAGAAGAAACTTGATTTAAAACATTATTTTTTAAAATAATTCTAATAACTTTAATGTTATATAGGCTTTTATCGTAAAAGTATTTTGTATTTATGTTTCTCTCTCTCTCTCTCTCTCTCTCTCTCTCTCTCTCTCTCTTTCTTTCTCTCTCTTTCTCTCTCTTTTTGAAATGACATAATTTGATATTTAATTATTTTTATTAGCAAATGTGAAAAATATACATTCTTTTTAAATCAAATTTTAAATTAAACATTTTCCTGAAAAATTTTTCTGGAAAAGCAAAAAGTGCATTTTTTAATCGTTATGCGAATTTGCATATACATACATATTGCAAAGCTTGCGCTAACATTTGTCTAACAATAAGACATGCTTATGCATAATATATGTATGTTAGTTGATATGTTATTTATATATCGAATTAAAAGCGGATACTGTGTACACTTATGTTGTGATACTTATGTCAAATCTTCGTATGATTTTTTTTACTTTAACAAACAACGATATCTTTATTTAGTAGAAACTACAAATCTGAAGATACGATTTGTTTAAGTTAATAAAAATATAATTTGAAGTATTTAACGTATTATTGTTTTAACCACTGTTTTAATCGTGAAAAATTATACAAGAAACTATATTTATATTACAAGTATCATTTTTTTAAATATAACATTTCTGTGATTATTGTGAGAATTTTTCTATTTTATTAGATTAGAGCTAATATTTGATTCACTATTTAATTTGAAAACCCCGATCTTCGTCCGAAAGTAATTCAAATAGTACAATTACAATTTATTGTAATTAAATATTAAAAAGGAGCAATAATTCATCAACAAGTGATAAAAAAGTGCCAAGTCTACGTGTTATATTTAAAAAATTGTATAAAGAATGTTAATTTTTTTTAAATTTTTGATTAACTTTATCATTTTCTTATTAATATATTCAAGAGTAAAAATACATACACATGTTATACTTTATTGAATATACATACATGACATGTATAATGTATAGAAATTGTGCGTTGCCGTATAATTTCCGACACGATTTTTGCACCCCTCTCTTCCGCCCACGTGTTTGTTTGTAACACAATTTTTGTCTTTTTTTACTTTCGGCGACGAAAGAGTGGAAGCTTTCGCACGCGAGCAACATTCTCGGACACGATCAATAATCACGTGCAATCCCTGGATTCCTTCTTGCTGTCGCTAAAAGTCGCGGAAAATGTCCCCATTTTTGTGTTTTCCAAAAATTTGACTATGGATTTTCAGATATATACATATTTAATTTAAAGTATATAGATGCGCGCGTATGTATATGTATGTATACATGCATATAATATCGATTTTGGATTTCTTCGATTCTATTAATTTCGAGGTTTCAAATTAGGTGTAAAGTAACATTTAGCATTTAATTGTTTAAATATATTTTATATGTCCTTAAAATTATTTACACATTTTACACGAGATTTTAATTCTTTAAGATTTTTTTTAGGAAATATGACTAGTTCATATATATATATATATATATGCATATACGCAGAAAAGAAGAATTTTTGTCATTAATTTTTCAACTTTTCGCAGTCATTATGCGAAAATATTAATTAAAATTTAATGCGATTTCGAAACTGCAGTAGTTAATATCATTCCAAAAAGGATGAAGAAATTTAAAACTACATAAAGTACTAAAACTGTTGTGAAATAACGAAAGATGTACAAGTATGCTTTTTGTTTAAATTGCAAGTAAATGCCAGATTTTTTTTCACAAATGAAGATTACAAGATGTATTTTCTTGCTATTTAGAATATTTTTGCTCTTGTAAGGAGTTTGTTGGCCGAAATGTTTGAGTAAATTTTATTATCAAAGAGTCGATCGATTTACGATGTTAAATTTTTTAATTTTGAAAACTGCTTTATGTCTCATGTCTGATTCAACTGATTATTATAGTACATTTTAACGATGTTTCTTTTGTAAAAGTAAAATTTAAAACTTGACATTACAAAGAATTACCACGAAAATTAATAAACGCGTTAAAGTTTTATTTTTCATCATATTTTACTTAACCTTAAGTTTAATTTAATTTAATACAAAAGTTTTTATTTTCTATCGAGTTTTATTTTAAATAAGATATTACTGTTTTAAGGTTCTTTAAAAACAGTGTAAAATTAAGGATTGTGTGTATGACAAATATTTTAAAAATATTATAAAAGCACGTACTTTAAGCTAGTAATAATTGACAGTAAGATTACATAATATTATCACGTCATGTAGGTAAAACGTATCGAGTAACGTCAAGAAAGGGGGGGGGGAGAGGGAGAGAGAGAGAGAGGGGGGAAGGGGGTTGCGAGGGAAGAACTCGTATTGTTGATTGTAGGTGAAGGGACGAAAATTTGTGAAACAAGAAGCACAAGCATATGAGCGAGCGAGTGCAATGTACCAAGTGTACTGTTACGTGCTTACTCGATCAATACCCACCCCACCTATCCGTTCGCCAGTGCATGAATGAACTTCGCCTTTTACATAGCACTCGCGATCGGGGAGCTGGGAATAGTACATGGTATGTAGTTCTCTACTTACCTGCACACTATAGCTTATTGTTAGTTAACATCGATAAATCGTCTCTGCGCGATGATGAGCCGTTTTAACTAGTTGATGATCTTAGCGTACTGATTAATGATCTTATTTATGTACGTTGCCGTTGTCGTTGCCTTACAGTTAATGTACGCAGCCAGTGCTTGGATCCATGCGAATTGTACGCGAAAAAATATTCTATATTTTCAACATAGAAAACGGTAGATAAAAATTTACATATTAAAGCATATCCTCTAGCATAATTTTTTTTCATTCAAGAAGATATGTATCTTCTTGAATTAACATTTTAAACATTTATTGAGGAGAAAAAGTTTAGAAGGAAAAATTATCGTACTGTTTGTAATAAATGTTATGTTAATTTGCGGGCATCATCTATATCGGACTGACATTCATACATATATATGTATTAGATGTTGAACGTATATTAAAATTGATTATATATAATTAACGATATGGACAATATTTGGTAAAACTATCGAAAAGAGGACCTAGTCCCAATGACTTTGACCTTGCGTCTGAAAGTGTCTGGAAATTACATATATAATTTATGGAAATTTTTTGGTTAATTACTTTATAATAAATAATAAGCGAGCAGCTTAAAACCTTTTGGAGAATATTCAGGACAGTGACTTTGACGACATATGTCAAGATCAAGATCATTGAGGCCGAGTGCCTTTTTCAGTAGTTTTATCACATTTAGACGACTAAGTTTAAATTTGCATAGAATCGTCTTTGACGAAAGGGAAATATCGCCGAGTATGTTTACGCATGGCCACAATGCCAAGCCCTGTTGGTTGTCCATCTGGTGTATATTACGACTTCTAGAAACGGCTTTGCATCTCACGAGTTGATGTGAGTTAATAACGCTTTGCTTCGGCTACAACGCGATAATTCGCGCCAAGTCATCTTATGATGAGACCACTTTCAAAAAGGATCTAGAGAATTTCATTATCGTTATATATAAAACTGTATGTACACAGAGTTGTTACACCGTATGTTACATCAGAGTTTACATATACGATAGAGTTAATTTGTAAAAACTACGCGAACGCACTCAAGGCATGAACATTATTTTTAGATCGACTATCACGTGTATGACTTTGATCTAGTCGTATCAAGCGTCAGCAAAGGCGATTGCAGTATAGAGTACAAAGTTATATACACAGTCGGTCTTACAAGAGCGTTGGCTTGATGTTTGGAAAAGTAATTATTATTTTTTAAAAAAAATCAAAAATCAGCCTTGCAGCTTGCTTTATTTCAGCTTTAAGTATAGTCTCACAACATTTTGGCATGTTTTTGGCGTACTCTGAATATGACTTCCATATCTCCCTGATACAGGGACATGGTTGCTTCAATGTAAATATATGTTTTCCACAAAGCTTCATAATATTCCAGACATTTTTAATTGGATTTGTTTCTGAGGACTGTGAAAGTCACAATCTAAGGTTTGGACTGACGTATATAATCTTCATCAAACCACACTTCAGCAGATACTTTAATAAAGCATTTGGTATATTTTTCGTGTGTGTGAAGCTGGCGTATCATTTCGTGGAAACTTACAAATAATTAAGAGCTCTGACTTTATTTTCAATAGTTCTAGAGTTCTTGATGGTTTAAACAAATAGTTCTGGCGATTAAAGCAAAAAAAATGCCTTCGGACAAACTGAGATGCCAACTTCACGCAGCATCTCACTTTGTCCCACGACATTTTCGCTATCAGTAATTGTAGAAAATTGAAAGATCTATAGCTCTAGATGAGTTCTAAAAAGAGTTCTGCCACCCAAAAGCAGAAAAATGTTAATTAAGATAAAATAAAAAACAACGAATCCCATAGATACAGATCGAGGTGAGATGCCGGTCGATTATCGATAGTTCTGCTCAATATAAAACAGTTCTCATATAGTTCTGGGCTTGTGCGATGCCTTTCCAAAGAGTTCTGCCATTTAAAATGTTTAGATCATTTTTTAATTAATTATTATACCCGAAAAACGCGTAATTTCATACATAAAGGTGAGATGCCGGTCGATTATCGATAGTTCTGCTCAATATAAAAAGGTTCTCATATAGTTCTGGGCTTGTGCAATGCCTTTCCAAAGAGTTCTGTTATTTAAAATAATTAGATAATAATTAAACTATCGATAATCGACCGGCATCTCACCTTTATGTATAAAATTACACGATTTTCGGGTATAATAATTAATTAAAAAATTATCTAAACATTTTAAATGGCAGAACTCTTTGGAAAGGCATCGCACAAGCCCAGAACTATATGAGAACTGTTTTATATTGAGCAGAACTATCGATAATCGACCGGCATCTCACCTCGATCTGTATCTATGGGATTCGTTGTTTTTTATTTTATCTTAATTAACATTTTTCTGCTTTTGGGTGGCAGAACTCTTTTTAGAACTCATCTAAAACTATAGATCTTTCAATTTTCTACAATTACTGATAGTGAAAATGTCGTGGGACAAAGTGAGATGCTGCGTGAAGTTGGCATCTCAGTTTGTCCGAAGGCATTTTTTTTGCTGTAATCGCCAGAACTATTTGTTTAAACCATCAAGAACTCTAGAACTATTGAAAATAAAGTCAGAACTCTTAATTATTTGTGAGTTTCCACGAAATGATACGCCAGCTTCACACACACATATTTTTCACATTTTTCATCACCAATATAATTGTCCTTGACAATAGGCTTTAAAGATAGGCATCGCGGACAAATTTTCCGTCTAAATTACACTAATAGTACAGATATAAATTCTGTCTCTGTCATTTAAATTGATTAAGTGCAAAATATATGCAGTATCACATTATTTGCTAATAATTTATCTGTTTCAGTTAATTTTTTACACTTAGAAAATTTTTGTCGAACTTGCAAGATCATTTTTTTGACTGGATATTTTACTTATATTACAAGCTGTTTTTGAATTTTTTAAAAGTAATCATTATTTTCTAGATATCAAGATATCAAGCCAACGCTCTTGTGGGACAGACCTTAAAAAAGATAGTTATAAAAATATATAGAAACACACACTATATATGTTGAAGGTATAAAATATATCAAATATGTATATATTCCCTTATTATTTGATGATGCTGTCAAGATTTTTTGCGCGAGTTATTTAATTCCGCGATAAGAATTGTAAAACTGAATTACGTATACATATATGCTCTTTTTAATCGCATAGCGGCCGGTTAAGTGCGACACGAAACATGTAATCTGTCAATGTAACGACCGTCGAAGGAACGCGTAGGCAGATACTTTCTCTTAGCTGCATGCCATTTGATTAAAGTACCATAGCGTCAATGCAGTGGCAATCAATGGTAAATGGTAGTACGTAACGTATATATGTACATATACATATAGCCAACAATAACAAACATTTTTCGCATGCATCTGTCACTATTACATCTCGCGCGTCTAACTAATAAGTAACTAGATACATCTGTCTTACCTCTGATGTAGAGAAGGAAACGGAAGAAATATCCAGAATATCGCGCCAGAGTATGCATGTATCAGTTTTATCCCGAGATTATTAAACTGTTGAGTGATGTCGTGAGAGAGAGAGAGAGAGAGGGGGGAGGAGGGAGGGATAGGGGAGGGGAGTTGGATTTTGGATCACGCGATCATCATTTTAATTCGGAGCATCATCTTATGATCAATAACATACAATGCATACAGTTATGTGTGCACGTGCCATATATAAAATGTAATAATTATGTAATAATTATACAAATTTTATGAAAATTGAGTGATTTAAACATTTTAGAACGTTTCTCTCGGATTATTGCAGGATTATACAATATTATTTCGATATATCGTAAAAAACTTTATCCTATATACAAATTATCAATTTTATCGAGCAAGTCTAACTTTGATCATATTTACAATTTATCACTACCGTTTACATTTTATTGCTTACATCCTATTGCGTTTTTTTATGTCCCATGCCCTTAATGTTCTTGTACACTGAAATAACAGAGATCCGGAATATGCGTAACAACCGCTGCATAGTTTCTAATCCGCAATCCGCAGTACACGCATGCGGTTGTGTGGGAAATACACATTCAATGTTCAACTATAATTCCTATGTGGTTGGGTTTGCCAATTATGGCAAACATGTGTTGAGACATGATTAACTGCAAAATAGAAATACCTATTATTGGTTTATTGTCGTGCCATGATTTTTTAACTTTCTATTTAAAATCCTTAACGTACATAGTATAATTTTTTACAGTCAAAACTTATATTGTAATTCTCTTTATAATTGTTGTTTCTTTTTCCTGTTGCCACGCACCATTTTTTGATGATCATTTCAAGATGTAAAGAAAAAAATTTACAAAATTATTTGGATAAGTTGAGGAAAGAGAAAATTTTGTGCAACAACAAGTCGGAAATACATATTAAATAAGATACACAAAATTTCGTTGTCGAAATAGAAGAAATTTGAAAATTACACAATTGTAATGTTGATGTTTATATCTTCTAAATATCTTATTTTTTGAAATTTCAATTATCTATTATCGTCATACCTGAACATGATATTCATTGTCTTTTTATTTACATTTTATAGTCACTGTTAAAATACGTTAAATATATTATTGGTTATATGACAGAACATTGACAAAAGTATGAAAATTTCATAGCATAGCCTGTTCTACTATTTCTTCCGACAATAAATATCTGTGCAAAACTTGAACATCTGTTTTGCACAGATACTTATTGTCGGAAGAACTGTTTTCTTAACGGTTTGAAAATTATTTAAGTTTAAAGTTAGTATACTTATTCTTATGGAAAATTGCATTTTTAACACTTATTTACAAAGACGAAGAAAAAACATTGCCAGCGAAACAAAACTTTTTATGTGTTTTTTAACGGAATATATTTTAACTCTAATAAATTTGTGCAATACTTGATTTAAATTCATTTACTCGGTTAATAGTTATTATTTACTAAAAATTGTAGCAAAATACGATCATATTTATTATTTTATATTGTGTGTTTGTATATGTAATATGTATATACTTATTATATATATATGTACTTATGTTATATGTGTGTATGCGTTTTTCGTTTCTTGCAGTTGATTTCAGGAGGAAGTCACTGTCAAAAATTTTTGATGCTATTTAATTGAATTTAAAAAAAATTAATTTATTTTTTATTAATTTTATTTTTTGATACTTTAATTCTTTTTATAATCCCTTTTTATAATCTATTTATTTGGTTTTTTCATAAACTATAAGAAATGTTTTTTTTTTTTTTTTTTTTTTTTTTTTATAAAGGTTTTTGCTTCTATTATATAGCCAAAGCATTTTCCTTTAAACGATTTATGTAACAAAATAGTTAAGTTATTTATATACACAGATATGTACTGAAATCTCGTAAATAAGTTTTTTTAAGTACAAAAGATTTTGACAATTTTCAATATTTTAGCAAGCCAACAGAAATTTATTTTTACGCGTAAATATTTAGTGTGAAAACATCTTTATAATTTACTTTCTGATTTGACACAAGAGAGACTGATAAGCTATTATTTAAATAGCATATAAATATTTACAGCCTCGAGTTAGCTTTTTCTAATTCTATATATATATATAAATATATATATATATTTACAAAAACATGTTTTCCACATTAAAATATTCTTTGCGATACAAATATTAATTACATCGCTTCTCGTACGAGTTAGATAAAAAACCGGTTTTAATATACATAATGTGCATTTATAATTGTCTGAAGACAGTTTGTGGACGATATCATTGTCTATCGATTATCTACAGACTGTGTACGGTTAATATATTCCACTTGTATGCACTTATATACATACATAGTTGTGCGGGTCCAATAAAATTTAAGACACTCTTTGATTCAAAAGTATATCTTTATTATTAGTTTTCCACAATTAAAGCAAATTTATCATTTGATAAGAAAATTTTGCGTTGACGAATTTGTTTGCAAATGAATCTTGCTCTGTAGACTTTTTGTCTGATGTTTAGACTGTGTTCCAAACTTCACTGCCAGTACTGTCAGCATATCCTCATCCTTGTTGTTTACTGAATACTAGACAAAGATGACAACATGTTGACAGTGAATTTTGAAACACATCCTTAAAAAAAGCAAAACCTTCTCTTTTTCTATGTATTATTTTGTTTTCTTTTATTCAGAATTTTCTAAAATAAATGTCGATTTAATCATGAACGTATCATGAATTATAATAAATTATATGTATAAATATATATATATATATTTTTTGTTCTTTTTTTCTCGCATAATCCGATGTATTTTATATATATATATATATATATATATATATATATATATATATATAGCATTCTCTTGTCAGATTTACGACATATTTTTACCGAAAGTTTATTCGAATCGTTTTGAGGTCGCGGTTACTATTTTATCTCAAATTGACTCTTCTCTCGAATCGATAGTACTCTCAAGGTTGATCATATTTGATTTGCATTTATTTATAATATAATGTGCAATAATTGAGTTTAGTTTTTATTCCGTTAACTCATTGTCAGTCTCAGTCTTTCTCTCTCTCTCCCTCTCTCTCTTTTAAAAATATCGATTTTTACGTAATATTGATCTCTTCGATAAATGCGACAAGATGGAATTTAAATTTGCGTACGAGATTTAATTTCTTACGCAGTTTGCAATGATGTAATAGACTATATACAGATCTAGTAACATATACATAGTTTCTAGTTTTTTTGCAAGGGACATAAGAGCACACAACTTTTTGCATATCGATAAATACATACGCACATATATGTGTGTGTATATATATATATATATATATATATATATATATATATATTGACATTTTTTAACCGATGACAGATAAGAGTGTTTAAAGAGATTGAGAACACAATTGTAAACGCGCAGCATATTTGTGAATATACATATATTGACTGTTACATTATCGAATAAAATCAGTGATTGTGTAAAAAAAAAAAAAAAAAAAAAAAACATACACATAAATGAAGAACAGGAAATATAGATATTTAAGAAAGATATTTAAGAATCGCGTTCGGTTTGAGAATCAAATATTTGACATTTCGGATCAAAATGTCAAATATTTGAATTGTAATATAGTTAATCAATTGGTACAAATTATTTGAACGATCCTAATTACGGGCAAAAGCTACGCGTATGAAAGTGTATGTTAATTTAAACACAAATATTCATTTTATTATCATTGCGCAAGAGTATTGGTCAGAATTGTTCCGACATATCTTTTGGGACAGACTCCGTTTAGTCGGTTACTATCGTTCAACAATCCGAAAAAATGCATTTGCATCATTTATTGTGTACTATTGCAGATGATTATTCAAAATGTTTTTTCTTTTTTACACAGAGTGTTATCTTTTTCTTTTAAACTGTCGTTTTTTTTTTTTTTTTTTTTTTTTTTTTTTTACTAATTTTGAGTAAATCTTTTTCTTAATGAAAATATTAAAGGAGATTGTTTACCACAACTTTTTAATTCTTTCAACGTTACATATATATATATATATATATATATATATTTTGTTAATTTTTTTCAATTATAGAGTTGTGTATCAAAGTAAAATCTACTTTAAATTAATTAATATGATTATATTATTTATTTGTTCATACAATCTAAAGTACTTAATTTTTAAAAAGATTTAATTTTATTTATAACTACGAAAACTATGAACGCTTCGACATATTTTTGCAAAAGATAAATTGATTCACACAATCGTCTCACTTGTATTATGTCAATACTGATTTTATTAGAATTGAATAGATTTTCATATTAAAAGAATTAATGTTGGTAAATAAAAATTATATTGTAAATTGTAAGCCGTCAATATTTTACCTAGCATATATTAACCGAGCATCTAGTACCTAAATGGGGGTGCTGACTTGCCATTAAGCTAGCACCCTCATCTTTAATATCGTTTTCCTGCTAATGGGTGGGAACAATAAATTTGCGCTTATACATATAACAATAAATTAGCACTTAATTATCCACTATCCGAAAACACTATCCGAACCCGATTTTTCGTGATGGGGGGTGCTAGGCTAAATATATGTATAGGTAAATATTTTCACGGAATTAAAGTGGCCTGTAATATTCTTATTATTATTTTCCATTTATATAATATTAATATGTGTCTTTCTACTTCTGTATAGGAATTCTCGCAGCTGACAAAAGAATTGGCAGCGGCACGAGAGAATATCTTGGAAAGAGAAGAGGAGATTTCTGAATTGAAGGCAGAACGAAACAACACACGCGTGTGTAATCAAAGTTTTCTAATGTTTTAAATCCTTTATGACGTGACAACATCTTTTCCTAGATTCTTTAATTGTTTTCTTTTAATAAATAAATGTCAAAAAATCTTTAAAGTACAATAGGTATAATAAGTAAATATAACAATAAATAAAAATTGAGATTATAAAGATTAATAATTAATCAACGTGACTTGATTAATGTAGCGTAATTTATCACTGCTTACAGCTCCTGCTCGAACATTTGGAGTGTTTAGTATCACGGCACGAACGGTCGCTCAGGATGACAGTTGTGAAACGTCAAGCCGCCGCACAATCCGGCGTGTCGTCGGAAGTAGAGGTACTCAAAGCTTTGAAAAGCCTTTTCGAGCATCATAAGGCTTTGGATGAAAAGGTATACATGTATTGCTATTTGTCTTCCATCTGCTATTTGTATTATCTGATATTGTAGTTTATTGCACGAATCAAGAATAATTGATTTATCAATTTTTTTTTTTATATGAGAGAAAATGAGTATTCTGAAAAAATAATTGAATATAATGATTGATTTAATCTTTTGGTCATGTAATATACACAAAAAAGTATATTTAATATTATAGTATTACAGACAAGTAAAATAGAAACTCACTACAATTATAACATGTATTACTTGATTTATTATTTTTATCTTATAATTATTATATATGTATTCGAGCGGAAAAAAACTTGCGTGTACGCTCGTATCAACTTTCCACACGTTTAAGCAATATCGAGAGGATAATGAAACAATGCACATGTACATACGTGCGATGACATTGCGTTATATCATTCTACTTTAAATACATGTCAAATATCCCTTGCCGCTTGTATGCATTTTGGATTCTTTTCGATATAAAGCACGAGAATGTTTTAAATCACAACAGTGAAATGCCTTATCGTTATTTGAAATACTTAAAATTTCAATTATTTCTGCCGAAAATTTATGTACGTATGTATACCCTATAGACGATATTTGTAGGTGAAGAGTTAACCTTGTTGTTAAACTTTTAGGTACGTGAACGTTTGCGCGTGGCCCTCGAAAGAAATACGAGCCTTGAGGAAGAGCTAGCCCATACCAAAGAGGAAGTAAGTTTTGCGTTTTATTAAATTGAAAATTCAAGACATTTTTCCAACGATAATTGAGATTTTAAAATCGCCTAAATGTATGTCAAAATGTGTTTTTTTTTCTTTTTTTTTCGAGAGAGAAAGAAAGAAGAATAATAAGTAAAATAATCGACCGACACTGCGACTGTTATCGTCACCTAATGTAATCGTATGGTTGCAGCTCCAACAGTATAAAGTAAGCGGGCATCCACCAAAACCTATAGAAGATAGACCAAAAGAGAACGGACAGGCAGACGAAGGTCAACAACAGAATAAGGTATCAAAAACAAATTGTCAGTGCGATTTTAATCAAACATGTGTGCACAATTCACAGATATTCACATATAAACACGTCACTTTCATATTTCGCACCAATCATGGATAAATGGAAATGTTTACACTTTGTTTGAGAGTCAATGCATCTGTGGAACTTTTTCTCACTTTGCATGTTTCTCACGTTTAGCATATGTCCCTTTTTCTTATTTCCTTGCCTATTTGTCGACGTTTTTAGAACTCTATTTATTTATTTATTTATTTATTTATTTTTTATTTATTGTCGAAATGTATCTGTATCGAAAGCTTCTCTAATTTAAATAAGAGATGTGAGTCGAAAAACGAAATTATCGATAATACAATTAACTTTTTTCATAATATTTAATATCGATGAATTTTTTTATCACCGTAATTTTAGAATTATATCTCTCATCTTATCATTTCATTGAAACATTCATGTTTCACATCATAGAAGAATATTAAAGATCGCATAAAATGACATATATAAGATGACCATGAGACCATTCATCGTTTACGTATTTACTTTTCGAAATAACATTAAAAAGTGCACTTCTACCTCAGATGATAAGTGACAGTGAGCCATTTTTTTCCGTTTTCAACTCATCGACTCTCTGCATTCATACGAATGTATCTACCGTAGTGTCGTGCATGATAGTTGTACAATCGCGTAGTTGTGTATACGTAGTTTTTTGGGAAGTGTGCGGCGATGCAGGACAGGCAATGCGAGCGAGGCATTCTGAATGTAGTGTTGTGATCGGGCAGAATGAGACTCAGCAGACAAGTCAGACGAGCCAGCAGCATCAGCAGCATCAATCGCAGCAGCAACAGCAACCGGTACAAAAACCAGGTACAGAGAAGTCCCCTGAGGTCGGCAGTAGGCTGAGCAATGGAAGTCTCGATCTCGTCGAACAGGATACAGCAGTACGAGTAATAGACTTACAAGCCACTCTCGATAAGCAGGTACGAATTAGTACGGCGCGAAAAATGACTAGAAAAATTCAACCGTCATCAGGTAGTCCTCCGTCTCTGTATGCAAATATGTGTCAAGATTACGATTAATTTTCATAGTTTCTTATTTATCATCGCAACAAGTTCCTAATTTTCTTTTAACTACACACACACACGCACACACACACGCGCACACACACACGCGCGCGCGCACACACACGCACACACGCACGCGCGCACACACACACACACACACACACACACACACACACACACACACACACACACACACATACACACACACACACGTGCTTCACGCGTGCGCGCGTAAATTGAGTATTATTTTCGATTATTTTTTATTTTGCATGAATTATTCATCTTACGCAATACAATCTTGAGCATAAACGTATAAGTCAAACAAGAAAAATAGTAGACAACATTCATCATGGATTACCTCGATATAATTATATTAAATAATATAATTATATTTTTGTCAGCACATAGATATTCCGTTAGCTTGTATTACATTTTGTAAGAAATTTTCTATTTTATTAAAAACAATTTAAAAAAGCACAAAACGTACATTTTATATTATATGTTTATATGTTTACTTTGTTGTAGAGTGCATGAGAAAATTTCTCAATAAATAAGAACTTTATTTACACAGTGTAGAATTTAATCTTTTGACTTGTAAGAAACCAAATTAATTTGTAGCGCGTAGAATTATTTTTTGTTAAATTATTAATTAAACACACGATTGTATACGCATATTTATTTACATAGTATGTCTTAAAAAGATCGCAGGTGTGTTGTAAACGGTTTTTTTTTTTTTTTTTTTAAATTGATCTTTTCTTTTTAGCGAAAATGTCAAAGCATTAATATATTTTCAAGTTATTTCAAGCAATTGAAACACATTGAACCTTATATATCTGTGTCTAAGCGAATCGGAGAATTAAATGTATAATTTAATTTAACATCAAGCATCTAATTGTCAATATTACAACGCATAAAAAATATATCTTTTTCGGTAATACTTGTTAGTATAACATTTTTAATGGTGCCTAGAAGCATGCTATGGAATGAGCAATAAATATTCATGTTAAATATTGTTTTGTAATTGCATGACTAGTGATGAAGTATAAATTCTACTTAGGTCAATATTTCGTGTTCAAAAAGCTTTACCATTCCCTTAATGTAGAACTGCAGAACAAATATTAAAATTAATGAATACACATACATATACACCCATGAATACACGTATGAGAATCTTCCCAAGAATTAGTCTTATAACATCATCATATATATATATAAGATAATTGTCCTAAGATTTGATTATGACGAAAAGTTTTACTTCTTGGATTGCATATACCACTACACGAGCTGCTTGAAAAGGTTTTTTTTTAACAATAATCGATGTAAAGTATTGCATATATGTCGTTGTAGAGTTCGGAATTAAGTACGTGGCAACGACGAGTAGCGGAATTAAGTGGACGTGTTGCCGAATTAGAGGAAACGCTTTCAAAAACACAGAAGGATCTTCTAAAAGCACAGGAGGCAGGCCTCAAACTGCAAAGAGATCTGCGGGAGAATGCAGCACAAAAAGAGGATCAAGAGGAGCGAATAGCGACTCTAGAAAAACGATATCTCAACGCTCAACGGGAATCCACTAGTCTTCATGACCTTAATGAAAAACTGGAGCAAGAGTTGCAGCATAAGAAAGCTCAATTAAAGGTAATTTGATTAATCTTTACGTTATATCTTTATTATAGTTGTATATATAAAAGTCATGGAAACCTGACCATTTTCAAAATCAAATAAACAAATGAAATATAATTTAAATAATCATTTTTCATCATATAACAATAGATTATAGGATGCATTTGTAGTATGTTACTTTATCTTGAACTTTATTTTTTAAACATTTATCAAATGTTCTCCATTATTTATTCTATTTATTCTGTTCTAGTTTACCACGCAGGTTTCACATCGCTGTTTGCACCATGTTGTCCAGTATGGCTATAATGTTTTCCCATACATGTGAACGAACTTAAGATCAATATGCAGGAAAAAAATTATAGCCATGCAAAACAACATGATTCAAGCGGCGATGCGAAATCTGTGTGATAGATTAGAACAGCATAGGCTAAATAGTGAAAGACATTTGATAATGTTTAAAAAATAAAGTAATATACTCAAATGACATACTATATATTGTTATGTGATATTAAATAAATATTTAAGTTGTATTTTATTTATTTCATTTTGAAAATTGTCAAGGTTCCGTGACGCATCCTATATAATCTTACATAATAAATTAATGTATAAATTAAATTAGAGATTAATTACATATATAATGTTATGCAAGCTTCAAGAGGAGAAAATCGCTGCTATACAGGAGAAATTAGAACTCGCGGAACAGAAATTAGCTCAATATGCTAAATTACCAGAAATGGAAGAGCAATTAAAACAGAGGATGGAGGCTCTGACGCAGGTGAGGAGGCCCAACCAGGTACGCAGGGGAATCATGTCACGTCTTAACTTTCCCTCTTTTTTTTTTATTCCTCTGCACTTTAACGTTTCTGAGATACGATTTGTGCCTAGAGAGCTTTCTTAATACGCATCATTATCGCAAAGTGTTCTGATTATATTTCAGTTGATTTCAGATACACGATTATTTCAGATAAAATAATGATTTCGCTGCTCCATGTGTTTTGTACTTTACATATATATATATATTGTGTATATATATATATATGTTTAATACATACTAATAATATTTGGTTCATATATATATACATATATATAATAAAGATCGAGTATTTTTATGTATTGCAGTGTGTTTTTGTAACAATTTATGTTAAAATATACAAGTTGTTTGATATGAAAAAAAGCTAAAATTACAGTTTTAATTTATCTAGATTAAAAGAGAGAATTTAGTTACAGAATTTTTTAATTTTTTAAAATTAATTATCTGTTCTATTTCATATGATTTGCAAACTGATACAATGCAGCATGTATGAATAGTGGAAATCAACTTGGTCTGTACAAAAACTACTACTTCTGCAAGTGACGGATATGTTTTAAACATTATTATTTATAGTTCATGACTAGTGTGTGTCTCATTTTTGAATGTTTATTAATATGGTATGGGTGTGCGTGCGTGCGCGCGCGCGCGCGCACGTATGCGTATGTGTTTCTGCGTTCATTTTTTCTTCTCTCTTCTTATTCATCTAAATATAACATGCTCTTATTTTCTTGCTGCATTTCTATTTTAGAATGCCTCATTTAGATTATATAGAAATATTAAGATAAAAATATAAAGAAATTTATAAATTAATTACATTATATATACATATTAATTGCATTGAATTACATTTTGATGTAATCATTGTATATTTGATTAGAATTATGATTATAATTGATTATGAAATATCAATATTTATGTCAAAATTTATTAAAAATTTATAAAGAGCTAAAGAAATAATTTTGTAAATGTTAGCTTTCGTAAAATAGATATACTATTATATAACAGAGAGAAAATTCATATAACATTGCTACAATATAAATTAGTTGATTTATAACAGATAATTTTAATTATATGAAACATTTAAGCAGGCTCAGGAGAGGCATGGTAGCGCGGAAGATAGGATCCAAAGGCTGGAGGCGCAATTGGAAGAAAAAAATGCGGAAGTAATGCGCGTTAATCAACGGCTTAAGATGAATGAGGAACATAATACGCGTCTTAGCACGACTGTTGATAAACTTTTATCTGGTAATTTTTTCGCGATATTTTATTTATATCAGACTTTATATACGCAATTATTCAAGCCTATATATGGCCGCATCGAAAATTGTTTTACTATTATACTTACTCTAGTTATCTTTTTAAATTGTACAACTTTTGTTTTGTGAAAATATAACACTCCCTTATATATATACATATATGTATTCAGGAAAAACAAGAGAGATATTTAAATATATCTCATGCTCTTTTCTTGCCTCTGGCTATTATTTATATTTATATTAATATATTGTAATAAAACAGAAACATGTGTAATATATATATATATATATATATATATATATATATATATATATGTATATATATATATATGTATATACATATATTAAATATAAAAAATTTTACATAAAATATGCGCTTTAAGAATTTAAATTTTTGTTTAGAATCTAATGAAAGATTGCAAGTGCATCTAAAAGAAAGGATGCACGCATTGGAAGAAAAGAATGCGCTTACTCAGGAACTCGAGAAGACAAGGAAAATAGCGGAGGATCTGCAAAATGAAAAGACTGACATTGTTAAGGAATTAGGAAAAGCGCGCTTAGAAATCGACAATGTTAAAAGACAGATGCTCCAGCAGGAAATTGCATTTAACATTCAGCAAACGGACGCATTGACGAGAAGTTTATCTCCAAATGCTGTAGATCCAGGTTCTTTCTCAAGGAGCGCAAGTCACAGCAGTTTTGATACGCACTCATTGCCTAGAAGAGGAGGTAAACGATCTATCGAAGAAGATTCATCAAAGGTACTGTAGCTCTTATATTTAAAATATTATATTAAAAATTATTTATTAATTGCACGTGTATATATATATATATATATATATATATATATATATATTGAGTGTATATATTATATATATATATATATATGAAAAAAACAAATGTGTGTGTAACATGAATTAACGCTCTTTAGAATTATGTTGCACGGACTTTGGCGGAACAAGAGTGGGAAAAACTGCAACAAGCTCATGTACTTGCCAACGTTCAACAAGCGTTTGACGTTTCGAGCGACGCGGAGGGTGACGGAGATAACGAAAGTATTTTCAGTTGTGCAGCTGATGTAATTAGCCCTACCGGACATACGGATGCTCAAACATTGGCATTGATGCTGCAAGAACAATTGGATGCTATTAACAAGGAAATTAGATTAATTCAGGTGAATATTTTGATATATGAATATATTTTCGCGCATTATAATTTGAAACAATAGGAATAGAATATAGTGGTGGCCTTTTACAAAATTAACAAAATATCAAAGGATCGTAATAAATATCAATAAAGTTTTCAAGTTTTAATGAAAAAATGAGTGAAAATTGGAAGATTTTTTGTTAACTAAACTTACTTCTTTGAATTTTATTTTAAGCAAAATCTTTATGTTGATAGTAATTAATTTCAAAGTTAGTTATATTTTATAAGTTATATTTTAAAAATAAATATATATTTTTATTAAGAAAAAATTAACTTTTAGTCGAGTCAAGAAATTGATGATAAATATTATATTATTTATTTCGCTCTATGTTTTATTATTTGATGACTTTGTATGTATTTCGAAATTTAATTTTAATTTCGTAGGAAGAAAAACAGAGTACAGAAGCGCGTGCGGAAGAATTGGAATCTCGTGTCGGCAGTCTTGAGCATATGAATCTGTTAGCGAGAGGGCGAAGTCTCGAACGAGCATCTCCGCCACTGAGTGGTCGATCCACTCCAAAATCGCATCATAGTCCTAACAGAGATTATTTGCACAAGTATCACACCGTTAGTAATCACGTAATATTGCTAATTACATTAATTATTACACGTTAATTATAATAGTATAATTACAGTTTAAACAAACTTTGATTATATTATTTATAATATATATGATATAATATAATATAATATAATACACCCTTATACTTTTCTCTTTCATGTAGGCACCCGCGTCAATGTCTCCAGCGCATTTACATCAATATGCCGCTTCTTTAGTTAGTCCGGGCCAATTGTCAGAATCTCTTCCTGCTAGCCAGGTTTGACAACAATTCAGTTTTATTATAACCAGGAGCAAAAAATTTATCGTGTTTATTGTTTATTTAATATATACAGATTAATATTGTTTATTGTTTGTGACAGTTGCAATTGTCGGGAGAAGAATTACACTCAGTTAGCGAAAGAGATAGCACTGGTGGCGGTGCGGGAAGTGGCGGTAGCGATGCAGCTTCTCCTCTAACAGCCAGATCACTCAGATTGGAACGAGTGGTTCAAGCATTGGCTCACAGTCAGGAAGAACTTAGAAGGTATTTTATTATTTTACTAAGTTTTTCGATTCTCTAATTAATCTGACATTATATTGATTGTATGCTTTTACATAATGTTTACATATATTTATACAATAGTGTCAATAATATGTAATATGTAATTTCTGGCACTCTTTCCCTTTTGGCAATCACATTTCAAAAAGTCACGAAAGAAATTTAGAATTTATTTTAATTTACTTTATTAATTATAGAGGTGCGAAAACATTGTACAGAAAATATTGCGGTATGTTGCGGATCTTAATGTGGGGAAACCTGAATTATTAAAATATCTATCTAATTATTAACCTATCTTATTGTTAATTACATTGTTCGCACGAAAAGATTGGACTAGCCAGCATTTATACTATTATCTCTTTAATTATTCACACTTTTCATTGTTTATGCTACCAGACGTACCGGACAGAGTGGATTTCCAAGCAGTGGTTTCCCCACGTACAGGTTAATTAAAAGATATTAATATTGCATGTACAATAATATGCCGCATTATTATACGCTGCTGTGCACGACATACAATTTGAATAGCTCTTGTGGGCATGACACGAACAACTTTGAAATCAAACCAAACCACATTGATGGTAACATTTTCATTCATTATTTCAACACTATAACTCTCTTAAAATTATACAGTTTATTCAGACATATAGCGTATATATATATATTGTAGTATGTGCACCAATGTGTCGCATATATGCCCGCAGTAACAATTCACGAGCACAGTGGCACGGACAAAGTGTCCGATAAATCTGATAAATATGAAATCCCGGAAAGGATTGATACTTTCTTCTCCTGTTCTTCGTCGTACATTCAAGCCTGCCCATTTTATGATATAAACATCGCGATCTTCAATAGACCAAGTTACTTACGGAACCGAGAGAATTGGATTTGATGCGTGAAATGCGCCGGTCCGTCTCGTACATAAAGTTTATTCTGTATATAAAAACAGAAATAGAGATTATTAAGACACTGATATATTGAATATTGGATAAAACGTTTGCGGCGACGCAAAATTTAATACAACTTAATTAACATTGGAATTGCATATTTCCTTGTTTATAAAGTAGAAAATTCTTAACTTCTGAGTTGGTATTATATTTGTTCCATTGTTTGTACACGAATGCAAGTATTATTCAGTATTTTGTTCAAGTAAATTTATTATGTGTAGAGAGTATTTTTTTCTTTCTTTTTCTCTTTTTATATATATCTCTTATGATTTATTATTATTATTTATAATAGATATCTTTAATTTTATTAATTTGATAATGCGCTATAAGATTTTTCAGTTTTTACCAAATGATATATGCTCATGTATACATATATATTATCAAGGTAATTGCATCACAATTCATTCGGATCTATAAGTTTCTTCCTTTGAGCAATGCAGAAAATATATAGTATATCTACAACTAAAAAAGAGAAACGATTGTAATATAATTTTTTTTCATTCACTCATAATGCAAAAGCAGTAAAGTATAAATATGAGAAATATGAAGCATCATAAAATAGATAAAAACTATATATATCTATTTATTTATTCTAAAATTATTTATTTATGACAATATCATATTTATAAATAGTAAAATTTATAAATATATAGAAAAAGAGCAGGAGAAAAAAGATAAACAAATAATAAATAATACCTTCGCGTGGGCTAGTTATGTAGTACGTAGCATCGATTAGAATAGAAATAGAAATTAGATTAGCGCTCCATGCAGCAGGCATGGACAGCATAACAACGGCGCACTGAATTCTGGAACTCCCCCTTCCCCATTGTCCTCACGCCACAGCAGCCAGGACAGTTTGCACAAGAACAACTTCTCCAGCGTTGGACTGCCTATCGGACAATTGTCGACGTCGCATTTGCACATGCAATCGACCATGAGTCCTGCTACGGCGGCTGCGGTTGCGGCTGCTCAAAAAAAGAAAGGCATTAAGAGCAGTCTTGGTAGATTTTTCAGTAAAAAGGAGAAGGTGAGAACAATTTTTCCATTTATGTTCTTGACGTATATAATACAGAACGTCCCATTTTAACTTTCGCATCAAAATATCTCAGAAAATATCAAAAATATGGAAAATTATTTCAAACAAAAATTGTTTGGAAGGAAGGAAAAAAAGATAGGCATATTAGATCTTGGACGTACGTGTCAAGATCAAATGGAGATCAACCTTGTTTTTTTTTTAAATGAAACTACTTCGATTTCTCGCAATATTCTGCGTAAGAATTATAAAAGTATGATGGCCAAAAATGAAATAGTTTACGATATTTTACACTTTAATTCGACATTATATCTTGTGTAAACTATAAAATACCTCATAAAATAATCATTTTTTGTCTTATCTTAATACTGTTATGCACAGAATAATGAAACGAATACACACACACACACACACACACACACACACACACACACACACACACACGCACGCACACGCACACGCACACACACGCACACAGAGGGTAATTTAGGATCTCTGCAACAAATTCTGAAGAACGATAAGTCTCGTAGGAAGGATGATTTTTTTATTATACAACTGATGTTCTCTGACGCGTTGTTTAAAAACTATCCGATCATGTAGACAGGTCTTAGATGATATATTTATTACAAATATGAAATGAATTATTTATTTATTTATCTGTTTTAAATACCCTTGCATAAACTAAATAAATAAATAAACAGTTGATATATGTATAAAAGATGTCCAAAATGTTTACTCCGAACCTGATTGTATTTATGACACCGTCGTAATATTGACTGTCGAATATTTGAGATTTGTGTTGAATTTGACTAAAGGTGGCGCGTATTTGCACAAACAGTTCGTTTCTAGCATCGACTGGGATAGCATACACGATATTCTTTACATATCCATTCAAAAAATTAATGGACATAAATGGCAGCGAGAAGCGTCAGTAATAAATGTCATATAGGATATCTGTCTGCGTGGTCGTTCCTAAAAGACGCGTCAAAGAACATGAGTTGTCCGACAAAAAAATTATTGTCCCTGCGATATTTATCGTTTCTCAGAATTTGTTGCAGAAGCCCTGAATCATCCTTTTATACATATAAATATGCAAAGAGAACCTTCTTCACGGGGCTTCTGAGACACATGTTGTGAAATTATTTTTACACAGATAAAAATATGTTCTACAATTATTTGTGTCATCATGCGTCTATTGTCTTTTATATAAGCAAAACCTCCTTTCTATTTTATTATTAATCTTTTAGAGGCTTTGGCTTGATGTAGGAAAACTACATTTTTAATTTTAGGTACTACACTATATAACTAATTTTTCAATTAATTATTATATATATAATTATAAATAAATTTAAATGTGTAACGTAAAAACACAAATGTTACATAAAATATAACACACGTTGTGTATTTAAGTATCAATAAAATAAATATAAAATAATAAAATAATAAAAAAATCTCTTTTGACAATTAGTTAATGTATCTCAGATATTTTGATAGGAAGACGAACTTTAAAATCGGAGCGATTAAGAACCGAACGCGGATGGTAGTGCGTTGATTTCGCAGAAAATAATTTTTCTGTGAAACTGATAAGTGCACTGGGTACATATTTTTCTTAGTGCGTTTACTAACAATATAAGATCTAATTATTCCCCCTAAAGAGACGTAGACGAGAAAAATATCAGGGCGAAGTCGCAGAGTATATAAAGAGGGATTTATAAAATTCTCAAAAATGAAAATTTAAATATAATTAGATCTAGGCAAATACACCAAGAAAAATTATTTTCTGCGAAATCAGCGCACTACCATCCACGTTCGGCTCTTAATCGTTCCGATTTTAAAGTTCGTGTTTGTAAACATTAAAGAGTCTTATTTATCAAGTAACTTGATAGGAAGGTTCATCATGAAATTTCATAAACTTCCATACGTCGATTGTGACGTATGACATATGGAAACAAAAGAATCGAATAGTTTGAATTAATACTAACATAATTATAAAATATTACCTACAAAATAATAATTATCTTTTATGTCTTTTTGTTAGATTAAAGGAAAAGACACACCGATGCCTGGAGATGTGCCAGGTATGGGAGGTGCAAGTACGCCAGCTGATCCTGATTATGGGGACAGCGTATCTGTAGCTGGTACACTTGGAAGCAAGAGTGATTTTGATCGTAGAAAAAAGAAGAGGTATTTATAAAACTTAAAACTCTGCTTTTTTAATTTTTTAAACAAATATAATTTATTAAATTATAAATTTAAGAAGAAAACGATAATATAATTTATAATTTAATTATATATATATATAATTATATATATATCTTTATTTTTTTGTTTTACTTTTAATTATGACAATAATTAGTACTTGTTTAATATTGATTTTTGTCATGCACTCGTATGTCTGCTCTCAGTTGCCTAAATTGCCATTGGGTTTCAAATTTTTGCTAATGTAAAGGAGAAATTAATATTTTCTGCAGAGTTTTATATATATTTTATAAGCAAAACTTTGTTATTAAAATGATTTTTCTTGCATTTATATGCCATTATATATAGCTAGCTTATCATCTAAATATCACGCGCGCGAAATGTGTTATGGTTAAGATATATGTCAAATATATATAATTATATTTATATTATATATAATATAATTATATATAATATTATAATTATGTTAGTATTTTAAAATTTGATCTTGTTTGCAATATATGTATATATATATATACATATACATATTGTTTAATAATAATGGGCTTGCCAAAATAATACATAATAATTATTGCAAACCTTGGTATGCATATGTATTTTAGTCCAAGTATGTTTGGTAGTATGTTGGACTCTTCGCGGCATGAGCTTTTGGCGGAAGCGATGAAAGCAGGAACACCTTTTGCCCTGTGGAATGGACCAACGGTAGTCGCGTGGTTAGAGCTATGGGTGGGCATGCCGACATGGTATGTCGCTGCTTGTCGAGCAAACGTCAAAAGCGGTGCTATCATGAGTGCTCTTAGCGATACCGAGATTCAACGAGAGATTGGAATAAGGTATGAAGAAATTCACACTTGCATCAAGTTGATTGCATCGTCCAACAAGTTTGAGATTACTTTGAATATTTATTCGCTAAAACTTATATAACTATTATAATTATAAAAGTTATGTGACATTACAATTCTATTTACATGTCTGCACTTTTGTATTATTGTAACAGCAACCCCTTGCATCGATTAAAGCTGAGATTAGCCATTCAAGAGATGGTGTCGCTTACAAGTCCGTCAGCGCCAAAAACCTCTCGCACAACATTAGCATTTGGTGATATGAATCATGAGTGGATAGGTAATGTCTGGTTACCGAGTCTCGGACTGCCTCAATACCGATCCACTTTCATGGAGTGCCTTGTTGATGCTAGAATGCTCGATCATCTCAATAAGAAAGATCTTCGTGGTCAACTGAGAATGGTTGACAGCTTCCACAGGTAATATACAAAAAGAGTAATGTTGACATAAAGCGATTAAAAATCTAAAGGACAAATTATCTAAGAGATTTAACAAGTATATATATATATTATCGTTGTGTTTGTCATTACTATATTAATACTTAATATTTAAATTTATCTATTATTATTATTATTGTCAATTACACAATGTTCTTAATACATTGCAGAACAAGCTTGCAGTACGGTATTTCCTGTTTAAAACGACTAAATTATGATAGGCAGCAATTAGAAGATAGAAGACGAGTGGCAGAAAGTGCCAATATAGATGTACTCGTATGGAGTAACGATCGTGTTATAAGATGGGTTCAATCGATTGGTTTAAAGGTTGGTTAAATATTCTCCAATAATTTGTTGCAATCAATCGTATACATTTGCCAAGAAAAATTTATATCAAATTTATTTTCGTATAGGAATATGGGAATAATCTCTTGGAATCGGGTGTGCATGGCGCACTTATAGCTTTAGACGAAAGTTTCGATGCAAATAGTTTTGCGTTAACTTTACAAATTCCCACACAAAATACGCAGGTAAATATACATATATTTATAAAGTTTTATCCTATACTATTATATATCATCGTATATTATTGTTTTGTAAAAACCCATACAAACGCGCTTATTTTATTTTAACAGGCAAGACAATTACTAGAGATGGAATTTTCAAATTTATTAACGGTAGCGACAGAGAGACGACTGGACGAGAGTAGTAGCATGAAATCCTGATCCAGTTCGTCAAGTCGACTGTCTCATATTCAACCACATCACGTCTAGTCCAAAACCCCAGCTATCGCTACTATCTATGCGCAAATGTGTTGTAAAGTTGTAAGAGCTTTAAGTATCATGCTAGGAATATCTTCGCATATGACAAATGTGACAGTTGTGACATTTTTTGGTAATACCGAGGTGTGTTTCGATATAAAATTGTTAAGAGATAAGCTTACACAATACATTCGATACTAGGGATGCATTTTATTCGTTTTTATGTCGCACGTGCATCAATTTATAAGTGTCGCGTACCTCTTGACGAAAAGGGGAAAAGACAGTTATTCAGAACAATTTTTCACATATAGATATCGAAATGTAGTAGGCAGTCGTTAAATTGTTATTATATATTATTAGAAAAACATTATATACATACATTTTATACACACACGCACATACACACACACACACACACACACACACATACATATATATATATATATAAAATAGCACTCCTTTTGAAAACTCGAAATATCAGTTGCTGCAAACAATTATGACAATAATTCTTTCTGAGTTGGTTTGTTTGTTTGTATAATTGATAATCCGTAGTCTCTCAGTATTATAACATCGAGTAATAGAGAATATATTTGTTATATGACTATTATATCGCGTTCGTATGACAGCGTGTACTTATAACATTCAATAAACATTTGAAGTGTAAGTTAATTTATACCCCGCGCACAAAGATATAGTGAAAAATCGAGAGTCTCTAGGATATATCATTGTTTTTGAAGAAATCGTTGCAAGATCTAATGTCGTATAATGCAATCAGGAAGGTAAATTTATATAAAAGAGTTCAGATGCAGAGTAAACTTTTTTATATAAAGCTTTATTTTATCTTTTCTCTTTATTAAATTTAGATTAAATTTAAATATGATTCAATGAATTTTGCTGCGGACTATTAAAGCTCATGGACATTTAAGTATGGAAGTAACAAATGTAAGATTTATAGCAAAATAAAATTGAGCTTAATGTATTTTATATAATTTTGTCAGTAACTTAAATTGTTTTAAATTAAGTAAGGATGTGTTCTCATTGTTCGACAACGATAAAATGTTTAATAAATATTTCTTTTACTTTTTTTATTCGTAGGAAAATATGTCTGTAGAAAAAGATATCTGTATGAAAGGCTATTATTTTTATGATTTCATAATTGAAAAACTTTTTAATGTTAAACAATTTTTTTTTCAACATTATACAATTATTGACATACATATTCTTATATCATTGAAAACAAGAGATATTTTTTATACACATACATACACACACGCGCACATATACATTCTTAATTTATGTAAATCGATTCTCCCCCTAGTCAATTTTTTTATAAAATATTAAAGCGTAAGATCGCATATTGGACAAAATGAATAATTTACATAGATGGGATTTATTATATTTATATTATATTTTTATATTATTAACATCCAATATATCCTGGCAAATATACTACGAGATGTTATACAGAAGATTCTTTTTTTTTTTTTTTTTTTCAAGGACGTTAATACCTTTACGTACAGAATAATGATCGATCCATTAATTGATTGATGCTAAGAAAATACATAAATAAATTTAAAAAAAAAGATACAATTGCATATTGCATTTGTGCGAAAATTGAAGATTGCCAATTAAATCTGCCTATTATATTGTGTAATAAAAGAAATATATAAAGGATTCTATTTAAAATTATAATGATATTAAGGTGAGAAAATTGATTGCTCTTTCAATCGTTGAATCGTTACCTTCCCGCTTGTATTAGCTACACGGGACATTCTGTATATATCGTACATCAAGGAGACTGCGTCCTATGTTTCCGTATCTATAGGATTCTGAGCTCTGTGCACATAGAAATAACAGACTTTTGACTTTTTAACAGAGTATTAATTTTTCTCCATTATTCCGATGAATTTGAAAAAATGCCTCCAGGCAAGGTATGTTAGCGCGTAATATTAATTACGAAATTATATGTGCGAATGAATAAGAGATAAAGAGAGAGGCGCGATTGATGTGCTATTTACCAAAAGGACATTATAAAAATGAACATTTTATACTATAAGATATTTGGAAATGGTTGTACAATGTGTGTTAGTAAATGTGTTATATAAGATTATAGACGACTCAATTACATTTCGTAAATGGGGCTACCGACCAATTTTATGCATAATGTTTACAATAATCATCGGATACAATATTTTCAGCGAGCGTTGTCCATTATCATGGATATTATTATTGCTACATTACATTACATTACATTACATTACATTACATTTTGCGTCGGATAAAAAAAATCACTTCACTTACTAGCGCGCGCGCACACACAGATACTTTTATATATTATCTCCTTTAGATATAAGTATATAGCTCATTGTTTTATATATATATATATATATAATAGAGACACGGTCGGTAGCGGAACAATGTAAAATGTACTATAATTGTGCAGCAAGGAAACTGTACGATCGCACGGAGGGGGAATTGATCGTAGCGACGATTAAGTATACTATACGTAGAAACGATGTTGCTGAAGACAATGATCGCGCGTGATAGTAATCATTATTATTGCCAATTATACAAATATCATATAAAGCTGAAGATGCGGCGAAAGACTGAGACATTGATGATTATAATAATAACGAACTGATCGAGATAAATGGGGGGAGGGGGGGGAACAAGAGGATGATCACACAATAAGAATGATAAATTATAAATGCTGATGTTGTTAATGTTGTTGATACTTGAGCAATCATTGTTGTTGATTGATTGTTTTCCATGAACATATATATACTCTTCTCGCAAGCTGTTCTATTCATCGTAGACTCCATGGCTCTGCACGATCTTCCGAAAGGGCGTAAACGTACCAAATAATTTCTACCAAAGATACTTTATCAAGTACATACATATATGCATTGCATATATATATCATTTGTTGTTGATCACACGCGATTTATCGGATTTAGCGGATTTAACGGATTTTTCGCTTCTGATGCGAGTAATATGTTGATATTGCGTTATCGATATACATACATACATACATATATGGTTTTTCTCTTCTCATACCTCATTCCATATACATATTCATACACCACTAATCGATCAAGGCACACTTTTTAAATAAATAATAATATATATAGATATATATTATTGTTGCATTAATCCAAAGCAACTTGTGCTACCTCAATACCGAAGTATGGTGATATTTTTGCTTTCACGAACGCGTAAAGCGTTGTTGATTCATCATTTTGCATACTCCCGTACTTCGTGGTCACGTTGCAAATTACGACTCATGTACGTATGTATATTATATGCGAATGACTCGTGAAATTTACGCGTGAGTATAACAGGATATTTTGACAGAACAAGAATAAAAAAAGGCACATGCACATATTTATTCGTTTATTTTACCGCCCAGCAAACATAAAGCAACGGTAACGTAACATCGATCATTTAACATAATAAATTTCCCACTCGGCAATGTAACTGCAATATAAAACAGGCCTTGTACATGACAGTTATATTATTGAGTGTTGAGGGAAATTATAACATTGATGTTATATATTACGATTGCTTTGTGTTTGCTGGGTGTATAGTATGGCTACGTTCTCTTTGGACTTTGGAGGAATGGCTCAAAAGGAACGCATGTTCCTATGTCTCATGTAATCGCATAACTATTTTCAACATGAGGATGTGTGATGTTACGTTTGCACGTAATAAAATCTTCATTTTTCATAAAGTGGTATCGATAACGTCGCACAAAATGTCATGGAACTTTTATATTGTTTCTAGCTTTCGAGCGTTCTAATTTCGGCATTTTTTTTTTTTTTTTTTTTTTATTTTAACGACAGAAACTAACGGGAAAAATTGTGTGTATATTATTTTTTATGCATAAATATGGATATGTATGAAAAAAAATGTTTGTCTGCGTTTGTTTTACAAAACATGTCTCTCCCCTTCGGAAGACTCTGCAGTATAAGTGTAAAGTGACTGAACATTAGTTTAATGTGTGATAGTTAATAGTGTCTATAGACATTCCAGAAGGACCTTCCAAGAAAAAAAAAAAAAAAAAAAGTAATTGCATATTTGTACGTCATGGATTAGTATGTATTAGCTTCGCGCTACGCCTTCTATGTATCTAATTATAAATGTATATATAATGATAATGAAAAATATCGCAAATATTCGGCTTTTACATTTGATCGGTATCAGATCGGTGTCGGATAGAAAATTGGAATAAGCACAGGAACAAGAATATTTCTGGATGATCCCGTTTGTGGATGTATATTTTTCCCGTAATTATTCATCTAATTTTGCGTCTTGTGTTTATTCAAGGATCTGTGTACATGTACATACATACATTATGTACATTATGTAACGTTACAACGTCAACTTGAAATGGAATAATATACGTCAAAACGGACCGTCTCGCTACCCATCACCGTCATCGCCAATCTTCTTTGGCGTTTAATGGATGATTTATATCGTTCAATTATTTTAATCATTCATGACCTTTAAATTTAAATGCATAACGAGAGTCTTTGAAATCTTGCAGTATCTATTGTTTTTATGACAGCAGCCTCGTTTCTTCTTTTTTTTTTTCTTGTCCACAATCCACGATCACTGCGCAGTTATTGCCAATTTGTTTAAATTTTATTTCGCTTTTAACATTTAATATAATGTTGACAGAAATCTCGCTTAAAGTTAGATTGAATCGTAGTAGCGAAAACGACGAAAATGGCCGGTGAGGGTGATTGTTGTTGACAATTAACGTTATGGTGTAGGAAAAATAGTATAAAAACAGACGATGACACATGTATATATCGTTTTGTCATGTTCATAGGTTTTGATTTTATATACTACAACGACTTGGTTTAATTTGTGATTCAATTTTCTACGTTAAAATTATTCATACGTCGGCTTTTTTCATTGCAGTTTTACATTGATTCATTATATATTGTCTTCAGCAATAGTAGAAGATGTGTTGGTGATTAAGTTTGGGGTCGACATCGAACGTAATTGCTTCATTTTTTTGCGCATTTTTAAAAACAATATCATTAAAAAAAATTATGATTATGACTT